>NC_052503.1:47187422-47210477 GCF_016617805.1 Bactrocera tryoni
TTTCATATCGATCAGGAGATTAGCTGTAGTTCCTTTCCAAATAAATATTTTTACTAATACTAAGTCTTAAAATATAGTTAAAATCAATAAATTTAAAAGTTTTCTCAGAAAAATTCTGGAAAATTCGCTTTTTTCGGCCTTCTAACTGTATATAACCCCTTAACTACTTATTCAACTTCCTTGGTCTTCATTGAAAATTGTGCTACTTTCTGGTAGAGTTAATAAACAATGAACAGAAAAAATGCCACAAAAAAAAAATCGATAACCCAAAATTAAGCAAACAAATTGTTATTAAGAAATTTCAAAATTGAATTAGCTTTAAAAAATAAATACAGATATACACTCTTAAAAAACGCTACTTTTCACAACTTAAAATAATGCTTGTTTTTCATTAAAAAAAATAATGTTACATATAATTTTGTTCGCAAAATCTCTAATTCAATAGAAAAGTAAACTGTACGCGATTTATTAACCAAAAGTCGTAATCAGTTGTAGTTGACTGTTTGTAGCAAAAAGCTTGATTGAAAGTGCTGCAAACAGATGTTGCGTATACGCAATGGCAGACAAATACATATAATTTTTTTTCCTGGAAAGCGCTAAAACCAGTTTAAATAATAAAATTTAATTATATTATTATATTTAACATGGACATGGGTGGACAGTTTGCATTGTGCCCGTATTAGGGTGTACTTTATCTCCCGAGTTGATTTTTTGCTAACGCCCTTTGAAGTAATGATGGTTTAGTACATGGTAGGTAGGTCTATTATAGATGTTATAGTCGATATGATGAAACGAAACTTGACATCGAAAGTAATAAAAATTTATTTTAAAACATTAATACCGGAAATAGAGTTACATTTTTTTTAATTTCATATGTTTACAAGTTTTAAAATAATATCTTTAAAGAAAATAAATTTGAAGTTCGACAGTTTAATAAAATATTAAAAAATTAAGGTATTCAGTAGTTTAAGTTTTTAAACATAATTTAATACTTATTCTACATAAATTATAGCTAGTTTTTGTAAATCTCAATACATTTTTTCCTAGGCTTTGCAAAAATAGATTCTATTCAACCTTTTAAGTTTTATTATATTTCTTTGTTTGTTCACTGTCTGACTAGCTTTTGAAAATAAACGTTCGGATGGAACTGATGTAGCAACAATTGTTAAGTATTTGAAAGCTAATTTATATAATTAAGGAAATTGCTCATTAATTGAAGATAACTCATCTGACATCTCCAACAAATTGTTTCTGTTTCTCTTCCAATTATTTAGTACTAACTTATGATGATCAGTTTAAATACTGAAGGTGTTTTCAGAACTGTTTGTCCTTTTTTTCCCCTCGGCTTCTGCAACAGCATAACTTTGTGGTTTTTCTAATAGATATAGCTAACCCAGTATCAAATCTACTGCCATTGAGGTTTGAAACATTTTTGTATAGCGTCAACCAGACAGGTTCGAAGTATAGAAGCACGCGTTTGAGCTCTTGCACCGTTTATAAATTTGGTGAGGTTGACAATATTTTATGACCAGAAGGAAAAATTAAAAAATCTACAACTTTGAATAAATAAATTTTTGGAAAGCAGTTATTTCTTATTTTATATGGTTCAGGACTTAGAAAATGTTTGAATAATGTGGGTTTTCCTGTTTGAAGGAACTAAATTCAATATTAAAACAAGTAAGGAAGGGCTAAGTTCGGGTGTCACCGAACATTTTATACTCTCGCATGATAAAGTGATAATCGAGATTTCATTATCCATCATTTACATATTTTTCAAATACCGTATTTGTGTAAAGTTTTATTCCGCTATCATCATTGGTTCCTAATGTATATATTATACAGAGAAGGCATCAGATGGAATTCAAAATAGCGTTATATTGGGAGAAGGAGTGGTTCTGAACCGATTTCACCCATATTTCGTACATGTCATCAGGGTGTTCAGAAAATATTATGTACCGAATTTCATTGAAATCGGTCTAGTAGTTCCTGAGATATGGTTTTTGGTCCATAAGTGGGCGACGCCACGCCCATTTTCAATTTTTAAAAAAAGTCTGGGTGCAGCTTTCTTCTGCAGTTCGTTCCGTAAAATCTAGGATTTCTGACGTTTTTTGTTAGTCGGTTAACGCACTTTTAGTGATTTTCAACATATCCTTTGTATGGGAGGTGGGCGTGGTTATTATCCGATTTCTTCCATTTTTGAACTGTATATGGAAACGCCTGAAGGAAACCACTCTATAGAGTTTGGTTGACATAGCTATAGTAGTTTCTGAGATATGTACACAAAACTTAGTAGGGGGCGGGGCCACGCCCACTTTTCCAAAAAAATTACTTCTAAATATGCCCCTCCCTAATGCGATCTTTTGTGCCAAATTTCACTTTAATATCTTTATTTATGGCATAGTTATGACACTTTATAAGTTTTCGGTTTCCGCCACTTTGTGGGCGTGGCAGTGGGCCGATTTTGCCCATCTTCGAACTCAACCTTCTTATGGAGCCAAGGAATACGTGTACCAAGTTTCATCATGATATCTCAATTTTTACTCAAGTTACAGCTTGCACGGACGGACGGACAGACGGACGGACAGACGGACAGACAGACATCCGGATTTCAACTCTACTCGTCACACTGATCACTTTGGTTTATATATCCCTATATCTGACAAACAACCGTTATGTGAACAAAACTATAAGACTCTCCTTAGCAACTTTGTTGCGAGAGTATAATAAGTGCATAGACATGTATGTACATATGATAACAATTATCATTAAAATGCTAACTGAATATATTCACACAGCTCATCGAAAGAACAACTGCTCGAGGCAACAATTGACATAAGAAATGCATTCAATAGCGCAAAATGGGCAAATAAGATCAACACACTAGAAAGTCTCTTCAAAACAACCTTCTACTTGATCAAAATGATATGAAGCTATCTTAAAGACGGGAAACTACTGTACGACACGAGTGACGGCCCACAAAGTAAGGAAATAATCTCCGGAGCAGCGAAGCGAACAATACTTGGACCAGATTTATGGAACGCCAGCTAAAGTATAAGGAAATTGCTTATGGACCCAACACAGTCGGTGCTACTATACGGTAGCGAAATATGGGCCGATACATTAACAGTAGTACATAGACGGAAACTGCTTGCTAAAGTGCAGAGAACAGCAGCCACGAGAGTCGCCTCGGCGTAACGCACTGTATCCGAAACCGCAGTGCTAATGATAAGCGGCGTCATCCCAATAGACCTTCTCGCAAAGGAGAGAAGACAGCTCTGACAATGGAAGAAAGGCGGAATAGTGATATACATGCCCACAAGACAACAGGCGAGGAAGCAAACTTTTGAACTCTGGAAAGATCGGCGGACAAGGGAGAGCAAAGGAAGATGGACCGTCAAACTGATTAAAGAAATAGAGATGTGGCACAGTAGAAAACACGGCGAGGTAAATTACTACATAACACAGATGCTGTCTGGTAACGGGTATTTCCGAAAATACCTGTACAATATGGGAAAAAAAACAGAAAGCCCAGCATGTATTTGCGGAGACGAACCGCTAGATGGTGCAAACCATACCTTTTTCAAGTGCCACCGATGGAAAGAAGAACGAAGAACTGTAGAAAACAAGCTCGGAGAGCTAAGTACGGAAAATATTTTAGAAAAAATGATAGCTAGCAGCGAAAACTGGGAAAGAATTGTTCTACGCACAAAAAAAATGAGACATGTATGCGGACTCCCAATAGAAGATGAGCCAAATAGCTTAATGCTGCCTACAAAATCGCCGGTATCCCTGGACGCAGGGAGAGTAGAAATTGACCTGTAATGGGTCCATCTTGAAAATATTGCCCTGCAGTAATGCGAAAGCAGTCCGGGGGTAGGGAAAAAATCCATGATCGAAAGGGGGAGTGTTTTAGTGGGTACACCACTCACGTAGGCTGACGTTCCCTATACGGTGCGAAAGCATTTTAAACCCTCCTTACGGCCTAAAAAAAAAAAAAAAAAAAAATTTCACACATATAGTACATTATTTATTTTATTACTATTTTCCATATATATTTTAATAATTTATATTTTGAATCCCATTTTGCTAAATTGTAATTTATGCAACAAATCATAAAATCAGCAGACACTGAGGCCATATGACGGTAATCTTGTATATGTTGCCGCTTCAAATTTTTTGTAGGAATAAAAACTGAGCTGTCAAACCAACAAAATAACAGTATATTGCTAGCAATGTGTTGTTGACACGACAATTATTTAGCCAACTATTGCTTAACATCAGCAATAAAATCAAATAAAAACACCGATGCAACGGAAATACCAACCACCTCTCGATGCATTCAAACTAAGCGACGTATCACATTAAAAAAACATCGATGTTTCGTACATCGATGGATATCGGCCAGCACTAGTGCATGACGTATTACGTTGACTACGTATAAGATTTAAAAGAATGTTTTTATGTAAAAACCTTAAATTTCTTCTTTTAAAGTTAATAATTAATTTGCTTTGGAGATAAAAAAATGTATGACAAAAGATCAAAACACCCCGAATCAATTTATATGAAAGCATTTAAATTTAAACATGCTTTTTTATACATTTTATATTCAAAATAAAACTACATAATTTGAGTGGAAGATACATATATTCACACACTAACATATTAAAACGATTTATAAAATATTAATCATACGCCATGGCGGGTTTGTACTAATTTTATATATGTTTGTACAATAAAAGAACATTTAATTAGATTTTTGCGCTTTAATTAATTTCAATTCACATATATAAAATTTCACTTAATACTCTGGCAACTCGCCAGGATTAAAGCTGGGATAATAATTGCATGCATAGAAGGCTAGTTGGTTATATGGGGTTTGGGGCAAGTTTTCACACGATTTTATTCATTCTAAGCACAAATATGCACCGATATTGGAAAGATGCGTTCTCTCAATTTAATTGAGTTAACTCACATATTGGCTGATGTATGCGGGATAAAGTCACACGGAAGTTCGAAAATCCTTATATCCTAAGGAAAGTATTGAACCTTTTTAACATACAAGTAATTTTGATAAACAGCGATACTACTTTCTGGCAATGATTCTCTTCGAATTTAAATTATATATCTCACACATTGACCGATATTTTCAGTAATAAGTCAACTATAGCACATTGAATGCCATGTCGCACGTTTTTGTACGACACCTAACACTTCGTGGGGTGCTACGTCGCACGAAAATGTACGACTGGGAACATTACTTGAAAGTTTTTATCTTTTCAGCGGAAACTGATATTTGCAGAAAAATTTGGTCTAATTTTCATAGCGCTATGATAATTTTTGTTTAATTTTTTATTATGAAATCTCTGAGGTACATTTTGTATTTGTATGATTGTCAAAAAAAAAGACAAGACCAAATTCGACGGTTTCCCCCTATTTCGGGTCCTGCGAATCGAACTGCATCATTACTTTTTTGAGTTACAATCATGGTTTCATACAAAAATTTTTGTCTCTAACTTTTTTAATGTTGACTTTTTTGGTGAACTTTCTTTGGCAAAGCTTCTCAGAATAAGTCCAAAAAGTTCACCAAAAAAGTCAACATTAAAAAAGTTAGAGACCGAAGAAAGATGTGCCTTTCTCTTACAATGGGCCACTTTGATGAAAAACTTCAAAAAAAATTTTTCTATGAAACCATGATTGTAACTCAAACAAGTAATGATGCAGTTCGATTCGCAGGACCCGAAATAGGGGGAAACCGTCGAATGTCACAGTGTTATTTATTCAAATTAGCATTCAGGTATACGAGTATGTTTATATTAGTTTTTAAGGTGCAGTTTTTTGAAAACAATCAATACATAATACACCGCAAGTGTTGGGACATTGCGGGCAATAATCAATCGAAAATCATCACTCGCTTGCAAAGTCTCCAATATTTCACTTTCTGTAACCTTTCGCTTCGCCATTTTTAACTAATTCTTACAAATCAATCTGAAGAATTAAAATTAAAAAAATAAACTCAAATTAAAACACAAAGTAAACAAAGAAATAGCAAAAAACCGCGTCGCACGATTTTTACGATTCCCATGTCGCACAAAAACGTGCGGCTTACGAAAACAATTATTATATAAAATCCAAAGTAAACAATAAAGCAGATCGGAAATGGCTCAGATATAAATATATACTACTTTTACACTGCTTTATAACAAAACACCGAGCCCAAGCGGAGAAGATTTTTGTCAAATCCGTTTGGCACTCAACGTGATAGCGAATGAGGTATACAAATTCCGCACCTAGCGGCTTACACAGTTTTGCTTCGATTTGGACAATTTCTGATCATTTTGATCACTTTTTGTACAAAGTTCTATTTTATTATATTTGTGGCTTCTTGATTTGTTAACTAGATAAAGATTGAAATGAAATATAAAATTTTGTTATATGGGAAGTAGGCGTGGTTGTAGTTCAACTCTGTTTGTATTCGCCCTGTAAAATAATTAATGTAATGTTAGAATATTATTATGTATGTACTAAACATGATTGAAATGGGTAAAGAAAGTCTTGAGACCTGTTATAAAGAAAGCCGGTGCCACGCCCATTGTAAAATTTGGATCCCATCTTTCTTAAAGCACTCCCATATCATCTCAGGGGTAAGATGTAATGTATTTGACGTATTTAGCTATTGATTTATCGCGTTTTAATGGTTTTGAACAGTACTGTTATATGAGGAGTGAGTGGGGTAATCATTCAATTTCAATCATTTTCGTGGGCGGGAGTTTTTATAGTATTTGCTCTGGCCAACGGTGGGGATTGTAGATTTAGCGGTTTAGGAAATAGAACTTCTTCAATAACTTTAAACCACGGTGCCTCATGGTACCGTGATCCCCTGTGTCAAATTACAGTTCAATAATTTTATTAAGTGCTCAGTAATTTCACTTTCTAGTTCGTTTAGTGGCATTTTGGTCCGAGTACGCTCATCTACTATCTCGATCTCAAGTTTTGCCAAGAAATACTCGTTCTAAGTTTCTTCAAAGTTTCTTCAAAGTATCTTAATTTTTTACTTAATTTATCGTTTTCCCAGACGAACAGACGGACGGGCAGTCACGCGGATTTCAAATTTTCTCGTCATTCTAATCATTTATACATATATAGTATAACGCTGCATCAATCTAGCTTACTTTTAGGTGATACAAGCAACCATTAAGTAAACAAAACTATTATAATCGGTAGCACCACATTTGACATGTACATATAAACATTTCGTGTACAGGAAAAAAAACAGGAACATATATAGCCATATTTGAATTTTTTGAAGCATACAAAATTATAGAAAGATTTTTATATCGATGTTGATCGTTCGGTTTGTATGGCAGCTACAATTATGGCCTCAAAAATAGAAAAAATTATTTAGAAATGAGAAGGAGAGAAATACTTACTTATAGAGGCACAATTAAATTTTAATTTAATTTATTTTCGGATATTACAATAAAGGTATATAAAAAACACATATCAATTTTAGTATATTTTGCTGATTAACATTTGCTGACAACATTTCAAATTGAAAAATAGCAAAATTAACTTTGCAGTGTCACATATTTAAAAGTCGTAAATTTAATGGGTTTGGCGGCTTTTTAATTTTTATCTTAGAAATAAATAAAATATAAATTGTAATGTATTCTGATTGTCCTTTTACTCATATTTCGATTTAACTCCTTCCTTACCTTCTGAGAAGTAATATTTGGTTGAGGTCTAATTAAGGGTTGAGCCTGATTTAGAAGCTTCAAAAAATTCGTGTTTTTTTTTTTTTTTTGCTTAGGTATCTTTAAAAATAATCTAAGAATATGTACCCAAAGCTTTAGAAGGGAATTCGAAATATTTTCGAAGCTAGAAGGGAAATAGTGACCGAGCGTCTTATAAGCGCTTGGGCAGAAATCGAAAACGTTGTCGCGCGATTTCTCAGTTTTTCATTTTTACGATTTTTCTTAATTGGCGGGCAGGATAGAAAAAAAACTAAACCTCGTATGAAGTTGGGGCAAAGTTTATTATCTTTGCCATTAAATTATATTCTATTTAAACTAAAAAAAACTAAGAAAAGTCAAGTTTTAACATATTTTTAAACAACATAAAGTAAAACTTATTTGGTCAAAAACTACTTTTTTTTCAATTTAAAAAAAAGTTCTAAAAATTTTACACTTTTTTCAGAATTTTTTTAGTTTAACTAGACGATAAATTATTAAAACATATGTACCTCTTTAAATTTTTAGTTTCCGATGGAAATTCTGCTTTGCACCCTGCCCGCCGTCCGACAAATGCACATGCGAGATGCATCGGACAAATGCTTCCCAAAAGCAGAATATCAAAGATTTCGTATACAAACAATTCGTGAATGATGTTTAAATATATAACTATAAGCCCTTGAAATTTTGCTTTAATCACTTATTTTTTTCCTTCCCAAAAAAGTCCTCAAAAAAATCGATTTTTTGATGCCTCTAAAGCAGGCCCCTCCTTAATTCAATGAATTTTCGGCCCGTATATATGTCTATCTATCCTATTTGGCCCTATGCTTTTAGTTTGTTTCTCAATTTTAGGCACCATTATATTACTTTCGTTGAAATCCAATTATTCTTTGTATACCTTTCCATCTTTTTTTAATGTTTATGTCTGTTATTATGAACAAAATCAATCCTTCCTCGTAGGACTTGGAAGTGAAAATAAATTTTACACTAAGTAATTTTTTGTTTTAAACAATTCTAATTTAGTTTTATGAAGAGTACTGATACGCTTTAAGCCTAAGTTGGGTATTAATTCCTCTATATAGAAACTGCCAGCACTGTTTGTCCTATGAACAACTCAAAATGCCGGTTACTTTCACCGAAACTGAATTAATAGTGACTTTGTATATCATTATGTCAATTCGAAAACGCAATTTTAAGTGGAAAAACTATCGCAGATAGATAAATATTTTCATTGAAGCATATTGAAACACGCACTGCTGCTGATATGATGTTCAATATGATATGACTATAACTGTATGTGCTATAGTGTTTAGATTCAATCAGTCTGTTCGGAGATTTAAGCCTTGCCTTTGAAAAAAAATAAATATCAAATTTCCAGAAGAGAAAGTTTCCCATACAAGGATTTGATTTGGGTAGGTCAGTTTGTGTGGTGGAAATAATTTTTAATTTTTAACAGAAACAGAACAGCGTAGACTTGCAATTCCATTGCTATTATACAGACATAACAGAAAGCTATTTATTCTAATTATCCTTTGTAACGTCTTATCAATAAATGTTATAAGCTTTTGTAATGAACATTATACTCATTTACCAAAAAACGAAGTTTATAGATAAAGCTAAATTAGCTTGAAATATGAATCGACATATTTCGATTTTGGCAGCTAACTGAGAAAAGCGCAGAATTAACGTTTTTAACAATGACACAATCCCTCGAAAAAAAATTTTATCCTATAGCTAGAAATCGCATTTTACGTGGAATATGCGAACACATGACTGACAATAACACAGTAGTTACTCATACGCCACGGCATACATATTATCAACGCGAATTGCTGTAGTGAGACTTAACTAAAATCCTATACAAACTTTTTTCCATCATTCACGCGCTGAAATTAAATTATTCTTATTTGATGCACTCTTTTATTTAAAAATTAGACCGCAAGTTACTCATACGCCACGACACCTCAACGATTTATTCGACATATACATAAAGCATGAAAGTATTAATTACTTGTTGTCGGCGCAAGAGTTATTTAACAAACATTTGAAAAATTGCTTTGCTGCTATTTAATGTGTTGGAAATCAAAATTTGGGTTGCTTTAAACGATTGCACGAAGTCAATAGTAAAAATTACTTTTTCTGATAACCTTTTTTCATACAAAAATATTATTTTAAACTTTCATAACTGTACACTTATATTGCCATTAAATCGGCTACATTTTTCACTTTTAGCTTAAATGCGCTTTGAAATTTCTTTAAATCGTCTTCATTACACTACAAATATAATAAAATGTTCCTCCCCTGCGTATACGCAATTATGAGCGTCCATTATGCCAGATTTCACACTAAAAACTTAAAAACATGCAAATGACATTTTAAAGGCAGCACAATGCAATTGAAGCACAACCTGTGTTCCGGTTAAGCCTTCACACCAACACAATGGCATTCTCCAGGCGGCACTGCAGTTGAAGGCGTTGCACGAAGCACATCGAACGAGTTACACAAACACTTTGCTCTTGAACTTAAATCATATATGCAGATGTGTGCGGGCCTGGTTTGCTCACTTGTTTACATTGTCAACGAAAGGCGCGCGCGTTCGCGGCGTGCAGTTCACTAATCGACAGCGCGACGCCGACGTCCGCTGCGTAATGGAACAAAAAACTAATAAAAGTTTAAAATACAAAACAACAGCCACAAAAAGACCGACAACGCGTCGCAATAACTCGCAACGTTTTTTGCAACAATTAATTTTGCCTTTGTCGCTGAAGCTATTAAGCTACAACGCACGAGCCGCTGACGGCGAAAACTTTTACTTGCAACGGGCAAAAATGAAAAGAGTTCCTGTAATCAGCAACAATTTTTTGTTGATTGGGCGCGTTGGGCACGTATGTCTGCATGCGGTACGGCTAAACGCGTTTTGGCTACCGGCAGCTGGCGCTGGATGCATCTGCATCCGTCAGTGATCCGTGGCGAACTGAGTCCACAGCATCCAGCGTTGGCAGTTTTATCAATGAGCGCGAATTGCCGCCAACGAAGCTAACTGACTGATGCGCCGGAAGTGCACGCGCACACTCACATGCAAGCAAACTTGGCGCACATGTTGCTTGTTGTTGTATTGGTAGCATCAACGTCATCATGCTCTGCTTGTTTCACAAACTCATTATGATGTTTACAACAACGCACATCACACACGCACACACACATACGCTTGTAACATGCGCATGTGTTGGTTGTGACGCTGCCATGACATGCTTGGCCATCCGCTCTCCGTCACCACTTCATTCATTGTTATCATTAATGTTATAGAATTTTGGCTCACTGCTCTCTAAGCTGCCAGAGAGCGCGTAAAGCACAATGTTGCCAATCTGTTTCGGAATTTCTCTCACCAATTGTTTATTCTTCGAAATCTGTTAAACTTAATTCATTGTTTTTTGAATTTGAACAACAAAATGATGAACGTTGAATGATAGATTGCCAGCCAAGCGATATACGACGGCGAAGAACTTATTAGTTCTTTGTTGAATATGGTCAGACGAAAGCATGCCCAGCGATTGGAATTTAAGTTTGCTCTGTCCAATCCACAAAAAGGGAGACCCCACAAACGTATAAGATTCTATCGAACGTATTGTGTGAAAGATTAACCTCCACTGACAACAAACTGATTGGACCTTATCAGTGTGACTTTAGCACTGGAAAATCAACAACTGAGCGGATATTCACCATGCGCCAAATCTTGAAAAAGAGCTTCTAAAAAATGGTGAAATTGTTACTAATAATCGCTACAGATAACAAATAACAACCAGAATGGCCCAGAAAACACGCCAAAATAGTTTTGTTAGACGCCAATGCAACTGCACAAAAAGCAAAACCGGTTACGAATACAAACAAGGCACTTGGCTGTAAACTGCTACCCTACTCGACGCATTCACTAGGCCTGGCCATTTCCGATTACGATTTGTTTTCATCGATGGGGCATGCATTGGCTGAACGGCACTTCGATTCCTGCGCAGAAGTTGAAAATTGGGTGTCTAAATGATTTGCTTCAAAAGACAAACATTTCTATTGATATGACAGCCACAAATTACCAAAAGGGTGTTCAAAATGTGTAAAAAGCAATGGCCTCTACTTTAAATTATTTTTTTTTACTTTCCCAATTAAAATTAGTATTTCATTTTCATACCGGTACACGTGGTATATTCAGGCTGACAAGACGTCCTAATAGGTTTAATGTACATATCTCTCAAACCGTTCAAACTAAAGTAATCAAGGTAAAAGGTAAAGGTTTAAGGTAAATCCTACTGATAGTGTGAAAATGAATAAAATTGAACATAATCCCGCTGACTATCCATTTAACGGTACTGTTAAAAACTACTTAAACCATAAATCATAAACGACAGCGACATAAAAATTTTTAAATATTACACCCGAGATGGCACGAGAAGTAATAATAGGTACTGTGGGAAAAACTGCACGATGGGCCTGGCACCGCCCACTTTTAGGTGAAATTACATATTTCGAGACTCGTTCGACCGATTTCAATCAACACTGGTTCTTGACATTCTTCTCATATCAATTTAAAAGAGAGCGCGTGTTTTACTGATAACAGTATATCTTTATGCCTAAAATGGAAAATACTGACCGAAAGCTCGACCTAGACCCACATATTACATATATTACAAACATATGTATAATATCGAGATGAGTTTACTTGCATGAACCCAATACTCTGGTTGACGTTTTCACCTTAAGGCGGTTTCTTGGCTTTGTTGCTTGTAACGTGACACGATAGAACAATGTTCCTTCATTATTGGCAATATTTTTAAAGCAAGTAAGAAAGAGCCAGACACCTTACTTGCTTTTGAAATATTGCTAATAACGAAGAAATGTTATTCTATCCTGTAAAGCTACGATTTTACTAAGCCTAAACTGTCACCAGTCGATTTGGTACTTTTCGGGGTTGTCAACACTTTGCAACATAAATGGCCACAGACTAAAATTTTAATTAGTAGTTAGTTTCATATAGCATATTTTTCTGTAGTCATATATCATAAGGCGAAAAATGGTTAAAGTCGGGTCAACATCCATTTAAACAATAACGATCAAAATGAGATTTCTTAAGAAAATAAGAAAACTTATAACAAACGAGTATACTACAGTTTAATACCGAAAATTATTAATAATAATGATACGAGTAATAATGATTTTCGATACTCTAGCGAATTTTATGCCTAATATGTCGATCAGTGTGTAAATCACCTTAACAAACAACTTTCTTACTAAAACTAAGGTCCCCGTCCACGCTTTGCTGTTAATATAATAAAATAGCATTTATCAATAAAAACGAAAACATTATTCCCGGTGTAACGTTTCATTTTCATCATCAACAGTATCGAATGCTTAAAAACACATCCATTTGCCTGAGGACAACTGTTAATTGCTAATTAATTTCGGAATACTATATACTCTCAGCTAATCAAGTTTTTTCTTGATTCACTGCGTATTTGGTTACAGTTTGCTTCTACAATTCCCAATATATAGAATTTATATTATATCTGAAACTGAATCAGTTTGCAAATTTTCGCACATGGTTGCCTTAGGATAAGAGAAGAATGGAGATCCCAGACAGTAACCACCAGAAACTTCATTGTTGCCGTATTAACCTTTGGGCACAATAGACCAAAGGTCGCGGTGCATTCCTCTTCTTCAATCAATCTATTAATCTTGCATTGTTCTGCACTCATCTCAAATTATAATTGAACTTTTTATCAACCCTGCAGATATTCCACTAATTTTATATTATCGCAACAAAGTTGCTAAGGAGAGTATTAGTACAGTTTTGTTCACATAACGGTTGTTTGTAAGTCTCAAAACTAAAAGTGTCAGATATAGGGTT
Source organism: Bactrocera tryoni (assembly GCF_016617805.1). NCBI lineage: Eukaryota > Metazoa > Arthropoda > Insecta > Diptera > Tephritidae > Bactrocera > Bactrocera tryoni. The sequence continues at coordinate 47,201,043 of NC_052503.1, forward strand.
ATGTATACCAAAGTGATCAGGGTGACGAGTAGAGTTGAAATCCGTATGTCCGTCTGTCCATCCGTCCGTGCAAGCTGTAACTTAAGTAAAAATTGAGATATCATGATGAAACTTGGTACGTATTTCCTGGTTCCATAAGAAGGTTAAGTTCGAAGATGGGCAAAATCGGCCCACTGTCACGCCCACAAAATGGCGAAAACCGAAAACCTATAAAGTGTCATAACTAAGCCATAAATAAAGATATTAAAGTGAAATTTGGCGCAAAGGATTGCATTAGGGAGGGGCATATTTGTACGTGGGTTTTTTGGAAAAGTTGGCTTGGCCCCGCCCCCCACCAAGTTTTTTGTACATATCTCGGAAACTACTACAGCTATGTCAACCAAGCTCTACAGAGTCGTTTCCTTCAGGCATTTCCATATACAGTTCAAAAATGGAAGAAATCGGATAATAACCACGCCCACCTCCCATACAAAGGTTATGTTGAAAATCACTAAAAGTGCGTTAACCGACTAAAAAAAAATGTCAGAAACACTACATTTCACGGAAGAAATGGCAGAAGGAGGCTGCACCAAGGCTTTTTTTTTTAATTGAAAATGGGAGTGGCGTCGCCCACTTATGGACCAAAAACCATATCTAATTTATTTTACAGCAAAATAAAAAAATATGTAAATGACGGATAATGAAATCTCGATTATCACTTTATCGCATGATAAGAGAATATAAAATGTTCGGTGATACCCGAACTTAGCCCTTCTTTACTCTTTTTTTTTATTAGACGTTTCCTTTGATTTTCTATGAATGTTTGTGCATCATTCGTCCATATGATCCAGCGAAGTAGCCGCAATTTCCTGGCGATGCAATGGTCAATGCGATTTTCTGTTGTGATGTTCAAAATTTATTACCGGTTCCACATGGCGCATCCTGAAAAACCGCCTTCTTCGATAGCAACAATCAGTATAATCCATAGCTACATATGTGTTGTTATTATTATTATTTTAAGTAAAAAGAGTGTAATTGCTTCTTACACAGATGCATTTTGAACAAATGCTTATGATTTGAAACATAATTTTCTTTTATGAATTCTATTGAATTTTAACATAAAGAGATAAAAACTATACTATGTCCGTCTCCTGGTTTTTGGCCAGCTCTCTGCCAATTTTCAGCGAAATCGGATCAACCGTTCTTGATTTAAAAATAGTGTAACTTATATCGGGTGATTTTTTAAGAGCTTGATAACTTTTTTTTAAAAAAAAACGCATAAAATTTGCAAAATCTCATCGGTTCTTTATTTGAAACGTTAGATTGGTTCATGACATTTACTTTTTGAAGATAATTTCATTTAAATGTTGACCACGGCTGCGTCTTAGGTGGTCCATTCGGAAAGTCCAATTTTGGGCAACTTTTTCGAGCATTTCGGCCGGAATAGCCCGAATTTCTTCGGAAATGTTGTCTTCCAAAGCTGGAATAGTTGCTGGCTTATTTCTGTAGACTTTAGACTTGACGTAGCCCCACAAAATAGTCTAAAGGCGTTAAATCGCATGATCTTGGTAGCCAACTTACGGGTCCATTTCTTGAGATGAATTGTTCTCCGAAGTTTTCCCTCAAAATGGCCATAGAATCGCGAGCTGTGTGGCATGTAGCGCCATCTTGTTGAAACCACATGTCAACCAAGTTCAGTTCTTCCATTTTTGGCAACAAAAAGTTTGTTAGCATCGAACGATAGCGATCGCCATTCACCGTAACGTTGCGTCCAACAGCATCTTTGAAAAAATACGGTCAATGATTCCACCAGCGTACAAACCACACAAACAGTGCATTTTTCGGGATGCATGGGCAGTTCTTGAACGGCTTCTGGTTGCTCTTCACCCCAAATGCGGCAATTTTGCTTATTTACGTAGCCATTCAACCAGAAATGAGCCTCATCGCTGAACAAAATTTGTCGATAAAAAAGCGGATTTTCTGCCAACTTTTCTAGGGCCCATTCACTGAAAATTCGACGTTGTGGCAGATCGTTCGGCTTCAGTTCTTGCACGAGCTGTATTTTATACGGTTTTACACCAAGATCTTTGCGTAAAATCTTCCATGTGGTCGAATAACACAAACCCAATTGCTCCGAACGGCGACGAATCGACATTTCACGGTCTTCAGCCACACTCTCAGAAACAGACGCAATATTCTCTTCTGTACGCATTCGTGTGGTTGGTTTAATGTCCAATAAAGTAAACTGAGTGCGAAACTTGGTCACAATCGCATTAATTGTTTGCTCACTTGGTCGATTATGTAGACCATAAATCGGACGTAAAGCGCGAAACACATTTCGAACCGAACACTGATTTTGGTAATAAAATTCAGTGATTTGCAAGCGTTGCTCGTTAGTAAGTCTATTCATGATGAAATGTCAAAGCATACTGAGCATCTTTCTCTTTGACACCATGTCTGAAATCCCACGTGATCTGTCAAATACTAATGCATGAAAATCCTAACCTCAAAAAAATCACCCGATACAACTATACACAATGATTATAATATAAAAGATTATAATAGTAAAAGTCAAAAATGCAGGCACCTTCATCTTACAATATTTTATAATATCCAGTGAGCCTTGAACATGCCGTTGTAATTATGGTTTAAATTTTCCTTGAATAGTAGTATAAATCTACCCCCAGAGGAATGCAGTTTTAAATTAACTCACATATAAATTCCTGGAAGTTTGGTAAGGCGATTAATTTCAACAAGTACTTAGTCTTAGGTGAAAATGAATATATAGCACATATGTATTTGGTTTACATACACACAAGCTAGATTTCGTACACAATGCAGTGACCAAAACCCACTGCCAGCATATTATGAAATGCTAATTTTTCACTAGAACTGCCATAAGCACTCACGCCGACACTCGTTTAGTAGAGCACACGTGCGAGGTTGCTCATACGCCACTCCGAACAAAACTCAATACCAAAAAATTTCACTTGCTAGGTTTACGCAACACCCAACGTTTTTGAATGTTTATTTAACGATTCAAGTCTTGGTGATTTATATGCAAGACCAACAACTACAAACCGTATGCAGCAAATACAAAAATAAGTGCAACGGAACGCACCTTCAAACCGCACGCCGCTTTAAATGAGACTACGATGCCGCCTGCCAATATCAGCTTTGTGAATTGAAAATTGCCGCTTCCGTCTTTAGTTGATCGCACAAAATTTCAAATTTCATTTTATTTTTGTATTTTTAATTTTTTTTCTTCAATTTCGCACATGCGGCTTAATAACCGCTTTTCTATAATCACAAAATGTTTGCCGCGAGTCAGCGGAATTTCAAGCCATCGCTTGCAACACACACATGCACCCACACACTTGCGGCGTCTTCGAAGACTGTCGCCCGATTGGATTGGCTGCCGGCAGCTGACGCTTTATGGGTCTGCATCCGGCAAAAGTCCGTAACGAACTGAGTCCACAGCATCAAACGCTGGCAGTTTTATCAATGATTACCGCATTGAGTGATGCTCTTGTTGTTGTTGTTGTTTGAGGTAATGAAGTTCCAGCGAAAACACAGATAATTTCCATTATGATGTTTACATGTGCACACAAAGAGTGGCGTCGTAAGTGAAGCAAGCAAAACGTATTTTACTCGCCGGACACATCAAATTTAGTCCAAAGTCGTTTTCGCGCCAAACGTTGTTCTTGTTATGCTGGTTATTGTTTGGATGCTGCGCCCTTTGCTGAGAGAGAGAAAATGAAAGTCAGTGTTGTCAACCTTGCTGGTATTTTCCCCAAAAAGTGGCAATATTTTTGCAGTTTTGTGTTATTAGCATGCTTCTGCAGAGAATGTACATATTTATTATTGATAATGAAACCGGACCAGGTGCTGGTTCTTTCATACTTCGTATACTTTTGCCACATGTTGTTACAGATTATAATAGTTTTTTTGTTTGAATCATGCAAAACTAATCGAAATAGATAAAGGGTTATATATAAAAGGCGATCCATTTTAAGGTTTCTTAATTTTTCAAGAAAACATTCAGAAACTTCTAATTAAAAAAAAATTGGCAGTTATTTTTTGAAGATTATCTCTTTAAATGTTTTCCGCGGTTATGTCTCAGATGGTTCATCCGTTGAGTCCAATTTTTCATGACACGTTCGGCCATTTCCACTAGTAACTTGCGAATAACACGCGTTATACTTTGCTTCGAGGTCGGAATCGCATAGACTTTAGACTTACATATCCCCATAGGAAAAAGTCTAACGGTGGGATATAACACGATTTTGTTGGTCACGACCGTCCCAAAACGTGAAATTACCGCTTACCGAAGTACCGCTTACCGAAGTATTCTATGATTGAATCCGTTAATTGATTCGATGTGTGGGAAGTGATGCCGTCTTGCTGAAACCAAATGTCGCCGAGAACACGAGCTTCAATTTCAGGCATCAAATAGTCGGCCTTCATTGCGCGATAATGGTCGCTATTGACGGTTACGTTCTCACCGGCATCATTTTCGAATAAATATGAACCGATGATTCCTCATCGCTGAATAAAATTTGCCTCGAAAAGGTCGGATCTTCTTGGGTCGGATCTTCTATGAGATCTTTTCAAGAGCCCATAAAGCGAAGCAGTATCACTTGAAAGACTTCAGTTCTTGCACAATCTATATTCAATTTAAGATCTCCTCGTAAAATGCCCCAAGTCATTCCATATGTCAATCCGGGTTGCTGCGAACGGCGTCTAATCGACTCTCCACGGTCTTTGTGTACACTCTCAGCTACGGCTGCTATATTTTCTTCACTGCGTGCTGTACGCGGTCTATTGGGTCGAACAGTTATCCAATAATGAATGCTGGGTATCAAGATGGGTGATGGTGTTACGAAAAGTACGCTCAGTAGGCCGATTATGTTGACCGTAAGTTGAGCGAAGCGCTCGAAACACGTTCTTTAGAGAACGTGCATTTTCGTAACACAGTCAAACGTTTTCTGCACCTCTTCAGGTGTAGGTCTTTCCATGATATACCAAACAATACAGAACAAAAATAACATGACAGCTTGATATACCAAACAATACAGAACAAAAATAACATGACAGCTTGACACGACTCACGCGTGATCTGTCAAAAAAGGCTACTGAAAAAGAACTTCTACTTGAATCACCTGTTATATAAAAAAAGTTGTCAATAAAAGAACTTTATTCAGCTACAATGGTCCTTAATCGGGCAGTTCTGACAAATGAGCAGCTTCTTAGTGAGAAAAGGACATGTGTCAAATTTTAAATCGATATCTGAAAAACCGAGGGACTAGTTCATATACGGATATATACCGATGAACAAACGGGCGGATATGACTAAATTGACTCAGCTCATCACCCTGATCATTTACATATGTATATATTTTATAGGGTATCCGATGTCTCCTTCTGAGAGTTTCGTCTAAATAAAGTTTGGTAAACCATTCGAGTTTGTTATCATTTTAATTTTGTTTAAATATTTGAATTTATTGCAATTGTCACGTGAATGGCAAGATAAGCATAATTAATTATTTGATGTGATTACAAAGAACAGTTAGGTGAACAAAACATACATTATTTAGAATTCTTATGCGTAAATATTGTGGAGAATATTTAGACTGATGACATGTCAATGACCAGTTTCCGTTCATATGACAAGCTCAGGCATATTTGTGAGCATTTGAAGTCTTCATTTCCGCTACTTTTATACCTCATTGGCTTCAATAAATTTATTCTTCCTTAATCAACTCAAGTGGAAAACGTACTGCGTTAAAATTACTCATGTGACAGTTCAATAGCTTCAAAAGATGTCAAGAGTTCGCTGAATAAGGATGTTTGACGGATTATGGAATATAAGTATTTCACCCAGCATCCATATATTTCCAAAAAATGTGCATGCTATTTTGACAGCCAAACAATTCGTTCCAAAATTTCTAAATTGTAAGACAATAGTTTAACGACTAAGGCTACAGATATTTGTTGGCATTGTTTCAATTTTGACTAAATCTATGTTAGCGACCCCCGTTGAGCACAGCTGTCGATTAGTTAAGGTTGAGAAAATCTCATCTAATCGTGTGGAAAGTTAATCCTTTTCAATTGTCGTGTTATATTTATGCTTAGTCGTTTTTATAATTCGTGATAATTCTATGAGATGAAGTTTCGATTGTCACACAATTGTGATAGAGTCATTCAATTTACTGCCACGCCTAAAGCGGTTGCATCCTCAAAATTAGAAAAAATAAATGCAAATATTTATTAAGAAATTAATTTAAAATAAACATCTTAATTTTCACCTAGTACCCACAATTTTGTTATACAATGCATGTACACGGTTATCTTCAAAAGTGTGGAAAGAACAAAAGTACTTGAAGATAAATTTAAGTGAATTATGCGTTTAGAACAAAGTCAAACTACTTTTTTCCTGCCTTTCATTTTTCACTCTTAATACTTTTCCCAGACTCAAAGTACCTTTTTCTACAATGGCTCTGGCGACAACAATGACAATGAGAAAGCATGATTACATGCTCGCACACACACATGCATAATAATCTATAAAGCATATGAATATGGACACATACGAGTGTCGTTCGATAAGTGAGGTAGAATTTGAATTGAATTTTTTATTTTGAATATTCCTTTCAATTATGAAAACTAAAAGAAGGAATTTGAGCAAAACATAAGGGAACATAAGGATCCTAGGATACTTTTAGTACTAAATATACGGGTTTTGACTCTTTTTGTTGCTTTAAAGGAAAAATTGTGACACAAAAGCAGGCATCTCGGAACTGGTTGAAAATTTTCGTAAAAAAAATTCTATTTTTGAACATTTTTCGTCCAAAGGTAAGAATGAGCCTTTTTCAAATTCGGCTAGTATTCCATTTATGACACGTTTGTCTGTCTCGGATTGTTGAGCAAGTTAGGGATTGGATCCACCGATACTCAGCTATATTTATAAAATATTTATCGATTAAGAAACAGAGGCACATATATTTCAGCTCCTCGGAGTCTAATTGTAGGATGGTACCTGCTCTGGCTAGTTCATCTGCTTTACACTTACCAGTAATATCTTTATGCCCAAGAAACTATTGCAGGTTCATCGTGAAATAGGAAGTTAGATCCACTATGAGCTAGAGGCAGACAGTGAAATTTGTATAAAACCAAGCTGTTTGGCTATCTCTGAATAGAAATATAATTTTTGGTGTCAACACACTCTTTGTCAGAACAAGAAGGCTTTCTTTAATTGCTTTAACCTCCGCTTGGAAATGGGATTATCTAGTTCGGATCCTTCCATTTACATAACATAGATGATTATTTCGATGTTATATTTAAGTTCATATCTATGTTATTTTGAAAATCGGTCGTAATGAAAAGAAACCAGAACTTACTAAATAGGATGACTCTTCTACAGGCTAAATAGGATAAACCTCACTCTAAAAGCTTACATTGTTTCCAGTGGCTTGCAGAACAAGTCTCTGAGCACTGACGCATATACTAGCTGCTCTTTGTATGGTGTTCATATGCCTTACCACGTTTTCATTTTCCATTATTGGCCGCCATACCAATATATCGCATGTTAGATACGGCCTTACAGCTCCAATCCAATGAGTTAGGCGAGGCATTGGTATTTACTTACTTTCTCATGGCATCTAAATTTGGTTTCCATTAAAACCTCCTGCCTAAAATTAGTTCCAAGTAACTTGCTCACATTCTATCATGGATCCAATTTCCAAATAATCTTCCGATGGTGTCTTATAAGATCATTCTTGGATCTATTCGAATTCAGCGTATACAAAGAACAAATGTACTTCGTTGATGAAAACTTTCCAGGTGTTTCACAAACAATTTAAATTTAGTCACCCGGTAATACCTTCATGAAAACTTATATTTTTTGGCGCACCCCCAACAAACTCAATATTAGCAAGACAGACACAGTAATGAAGTAAACACCGTAATGTAAATTAATTTCAGATTCAATGTATTGTTTGTAGACCTCTAGTTACTTATATGTAATTTCATAAAGCTCTTTTGTTAAACCGACTATGTTGAGGTTCGACTCATACGCTTTGCTTTTTATCCAGTCAGGAGAAAGCAGAACTAACGGCGTGGTTGTTGAGGTTAATATCAATATAATCAACGGAGCTTTTGGTGTTGTTCAACGTCAGTTTACGCAGACGTATAAATTTTGCGGTGATACCAAAATCAGACATAGCATAGAGGCAGCTCCTGCTGTCGATCGACGAAGAAGTGATGTGTGTCGATCTTCCTTTCACGGGTCTTTTCCAAAATTTGGCGCATGGTGGCCGAGATCTTAGACCACACTGATAAGGTCCAAACAGTTTGTTGACGGTGGAATTCAGTCTTTCACACACTTATCCCACGGTAATTGTCACAGATGGTTGTGTCCCCCTTTTTGTGGATTGGACAGAGCACATTTAGGTTCCAATCGTCGGACTTGCTTTCATCCGACCATATCTTTGCAAATAAGCTGATGCATGCACGTTGTTAGTTTTCCCCTTAACTCAACCACTAATCTATCGGCTCCTGCCGCTTTATTGTTCCTGAGGTGGGCAGTTGCTGTTCGAACCTCATCATAGTCGGGCAATGAATCATCTATTCCATGGACATCATTTGGGGAAACGAGTTCGCCATCTCCAGATGTTACACTTGCACTGCCGTTCAACAGGCTGTAGTAGTGTTCCCTCCATAACTTCAGTATGCTCTGAACATCTGCCATTAGATCAACACTTTGGGTGCTACAAAAGTATGCTCCGGCCGGGAATCGGGTCGTATCTTTTCGTAGAATTGTCGAGCAATTTTTACAGATTTTAAAATTGCTTGATCGATTAGAGGTGACAAATGCTCCGATTATTATCGGATTTTGGCAGACCAAAAAAGGCCAAAGTTTTGGGTAAAACTCCGTCATTCTGTCAATTTTTAATTTTTAGATCATTATACGGACAATAGCTTCTAGTCGTGATTTTTATACCCCGAAGAAGATATATTAACTTTGCCCGAAGTTTTTATCACACAAAAAGAAAAGATCAGATTCTCCATAATATATATATATATGTATATGTATATAAATGATCAACATGATGAGCTGAGTCGATATTGCCGTTTTCGTCTGTCTACATATACACAAAGTAGTCCATCTGATTTTGAGGTATCGAGTTTAAATTTTGCACATCGGAAGCTGTCTGGTTCCTTACCTGGAACTGTCGTTATCGCTGCTGTCATACATACAAACTGAAAGATAAAAATCACGTTTTTGTATGGAAAACTTTTTATTTATGTGTGAGTTCAAGGTCTATCTTCCGCAAATCCTACCGTAAAAGTGTCCAAAACTTTTGTATGTGAGATCTTGTTATACGCTTAATTGGCGTAGACACCGCTTACGCGATTATAGCCGAGTTAACAACAGCGCGCCAGTCGTTTCTTCTT